>NC_086449.1:268836146-268866146 GCF_028390025.1 Pseudophryne corroboree | reverse complement strand
CACTGCCTCCGCATATGCCCGCCCCGCAACCACCCAGTGATGATTGACAGCGGCTCCAGTGACGGAGCCGCTTGCCAATCACATCCCTCCTCACTGACAGGGGCGTGCTTTCATGGGTGAAAGAACGCCCCTGTGTCACAGCGGCACTTCTAATGGTGCCGCTTCTTCATTGATTTCCAACGGGCTTTTACAGCCCGCAGCATGGCCCCGCCCCCCGCTTTGTCCCCTGTCCCATTGACTGCTGGAGGCACCATTATCGGTGCCTCCCAAAGTCAATTTAAAGGCCAAGTTGCTTTAAATAATATGAAGCAGATACTTATGACACAGAATGTGTCATAAGTATCTTCTTTATATTATTTTAATCATTAATGGAATCACTAATGGCAGGGGAGGCACTGCCTCCCCTGCCTCCCCTGACTGCACGTCCCGGGCAAAGACCCCTCCCTTCCTGGTTCCTACAGACCAATATCCCTCTTGAATCAAGATTTTAAAATCCTAACCAAACTCATGGCCACTCGTTTACAATCTTGTCTATCTCGCATCATATCACCAGCTCAGTTGGGCTTCCTTAAACACAGGCAATCTGTAAAAGGCATACGAGCAGCTCTAGTGGTTATTACTTACTCTCGCTCCCATAACCTAGTAGACAACATCCTGATTAACCTAGACACAGAAAAGGCCTTTGACAAAATCGCCTGGCCTCACCTCGATCGGGTCCTGCGCCATCAACATTTCGGAAGAAGTTTTGTGGTCTTGTCAACTCCCTCTATACTATCCCTATGGCGCAAGTGATGGTCAATAATATTTCCTCCTCTCCTTTCATCCTCGAAAGGGAAACTAGACAGGGATGCCCCCTTTCTCCCCTCCTTTTCAATTTGGCCTTAGAACCCTTTATACGCCACATTATTAATTTAACTAGTTTCAGAGGCATCTTGATTGGTACTCAGGAATTGAAAATTATAGCATTCGCGGATGATATCCTTCTTCTTACTTCAAATCCCAAACAATCAATCCCGGCACTACAAGAAGCTATAACCCGCTTCTCTTCTTTTGCAGGCTTTTCGATTAACTATGACAAGTCTGAAGCCTTAGCTATATTTCGACAAGCCACTGTAGGCTGGGACCCTTCCTTTCCGTTCCGATGGGCCCCCACCCATCTCACTTATCTAGGCGTTCAACTACCTGCAGACCCTTCCCTTCTTTATTCCTACAATGTCCAACCTATTCTTACTAAAATTCAAACTGAGCTAGGTCTCTGGCAACATTTCCCTCTCAACCTCCTAGGACGATGTAACCTTGTCAAAATGGCTAGCTTTCCCAAATTGCTCTATGTACTGCAGATAATCCCTGTATTACTCACCAAATCGGACCTATCCCTCCTTAATGCGCACATATCTAAGTTTATATGGGCCAACAAATGGCCTCGGATAAGTTTCCTCAAGCTGTCCCAATCAGTACAAAATGGAGGGCTAAACCTGCCTGATATAGAGCAATACAATAGGGCCTGCCTTCTCCGCATAGCCATGGACTGGCTGAGCTCCACGAATGTCTTCACTGACTCGGTGCTGGACTCTCAACTATGTGCCCCCCTGTCCCTTAGTTACATTCTACACGCCAGTAATGCTACTTTGAAGACGCCTCACCTTGACAATGCCCTCTTAACCTTTACTATCTTAGCATGGAAAAGGTCTAGGAAATCATTCGACATACATTGTCTTCATTCTCCATTTCTTCCTTTTCTGGGGAACTTAGACTTTCACAACGGACGGGCCTCTTTTCCTTTCAACAGCTGGCATATGGCAGGAATCACACACATTCGCAATCTTCTCAACTCCTCACATGAACCAATCACCTTCACTGTAGCTATAGACAAATATAACATTAACCCCAACCATGGCTTTTATTATTTTCAGGCCTCCCATTATATACGTTTAATTCTGGCATGACTTGATGCTAAGGATTTTCTCTACCCCCTTGATATGCTCCTACACTCCGGCACATACTCTATACCAACTATATACTCTCGAATACGCACGGACATTATCCCCTCTTCCGATCTTATACAACTTACAAAATGATCGTCCCAAATTCCTTCTTTATCCCCGGAAGCGGTATTAGACTGCTTTAACACATCTTTGAGGCTTATTCCAGCGAGTGTCTATCAGGAAATGTCATATAAAATTTTACATAGGGCTTACATCTCCCCAAAACTCCTCTCGGAGTCTGCAGCATGCGTTAAATGCTCCGCACCAGTAACCGACATCATGCACTGCTTTTGGCACTGCCCTTATATACAAACATTTTGGGGCAAACTGCAAGCATACAGTTCCTCCTCATTAGGTATTGATTTTCACTGCACGGCCTCTTGGGCTTTTTGGTTTCCTCCTCGACCAGCCAACCATTCCCTCTACCGACAAAAAATGAGTGACTCTTTTATCAGCTGTGGGAAGAAAAGCTATTCTCCAGCAGTGGATACATGCTACTCCCCCCCTCTCTACCCATGGCCACCTCCAGACTGCTCTTCCTTTTCTCCATGGACTGGTTGGAGACCTCTCTTGATAAAGAGACTCTTACCCCTGCATTATTCCTCTGCTGGGGTAAATATATTCACACACTACCCACATCTACTAAACGAGCCATCCAACAAAGTTTTCACTACACTACATGGTACTGTCACCAACTTTTAGACCATAGACCCCCTATTTCTCTTCCATAACTAGATACGACGAGAGCTCTCCCTCTACTCTCTGTGCCAACTCTCTTTCTTTCTTACTCTACCTCCCCCCCCCCGTCTTACATTGCTCCTTCTTTAATTTCTCCTTGATCTCCAGTACTCATATCCTTTTCCTTCTTTTTCTTTCTCTGCCCTGACGTTCTTTCTATGGATGGGTTGAGGACCCCCTGGTTTTGGCGGACAATGTTTTAGTTAAGTTTATTATTTTTGTTGTATGTTTTTATTTTTATTTTATTTTTCTTTAGGATATGTGTCCTCCATGTTGAAGGACACTTTGATATAAATATAGCTTAATATAATATTGGACCTGTCATGGTTTTGTAGAGGTGTATCTTCACTTCTACACCTATTCATATCATTCTATCACACTATGTACTAGTCACTTTTTTCTAGTCCATATGTTTTATATTTGAAAATGGAAAATGTGAGGTTTAATTGGGATTATACAGCGGCCGCTCTATATTTCCTCGCTCATATATTCTTAGTATTGTATATTAGGCTTTGTACCTATTATTTGTATTGCTCATTTTGGTTTATACTAGTGATGAGCCGGTTCGGTTCCTCGGAATCCGAACCCCCCCGAACTTCACCCATTTTACACGGGTCCGAGGCAGACTCGGATCCTCCCGCCTTGCTCGGTTGACCCGAGCGCGCCCGAACGTCATCATCCCGCTGTCGGATTCTCGCGAGATTCGTCGCCGCCATTTTCACTCGTGCATTGGAGATGATAGGGAGAGGACGTGCAGCGTCCTCTCAGTTGTGTTCAGTGTGCTGCAAATATCTGTGCTCAGTGTGCTGCAAGTATCTGTGCTCAGTGTGCTTGCAAATATCTGTGCTGAGTGTGCTGAAAATATCTACGTTTTCTGCCTGAAAAACGCTCCATATCTGTGCTGCATTGTAGTATAGGAGGACAGGACAGTGCAGAATTTTGCTGACCAGTGACCACCAGTATAGCAGTATGGTACAGTAGTCCACTGCTCTACCTACCTCTGTGTCATCAAGTATACTATCCATCCATCCCTGTGGTGCATTTTAGTTGTTGTGCGGTATATATATAGTAGGAGGACAGTGCATAATTTTGCTGACCACCAGTATATAATATATAGCAGTTCGGTACAGTAGTCCACTGCTCTACCTACCTCTGTGTCGTCAAGCATACTATCCATCCATCCCTGTGGTGCATTTAAGTGGTGCGGTGTATATATAGTAGGAGGACAGTGCATAATTTTGCTGACCGCCAGTATAAAATATATAGCAGTACGGTACAGTAGGCAACTGCCCTACCTACCTCTGTGTCGTCAAGTATACTATCCATCCATCCCTGTGATGCATTTTAGTTGTTGTGCGGTGTATATATAGTAGGAGGACAGTGCATAATTTTGCTGACCACCAGTATATAATATATAGCAGTACGGTACAGTAGTCCACTGCTCTACCTACCTCTGTGTCGTCAAGTATACTATCCATCCATCCCTGTGGTGCATTTAAGTGGTGCAGTGTATATATAGTAGGAGGACAGTGCATAATTTTGCTGACCGCCAGTATATAATATATAGCAGTACGGTACAGTAGTCCACTGCTCTACCTACCTCTGTGTCGTCAAGTATACTATCCATCCATACCTGTGGTGCATTTTAGTTGTTGTGCGGTGTATATATAGTAGGAGGACAGTGCATAATTTTGCTGACCACCAGTATATAATATATAGCAGTACGGTATAGTAGGCCACTGCTCTACCTACCTCGGTGTCATCACGTATACTATCCATCCATCCATCCCTGTGGTGCATTTAAGTGGTGCGGTGTATATATAGTAGGAGGACAGTGCATAATTTTGCTGACCCCCAGTATATAATATATAGCAGTACGGTACAGTAGGCCACTGCTCTACCTACCTCTGTGTCGTCAAGTATACTATCCATCCATAACTGTGGTGCATTTTAGTTGTCGTGCGCAGTATATATAGTAGTAGGCCATTGCTATTGATATATTACTGGCATATAATTCCACACATTAAAAAAATGGAGAACAAAAATGTGGAGGGTAAAATAGGGAAAGATCAAGATCCACTTCCACCTCGTGCTGAAGCTGCTGCCACTAGTCATGGCCGAGACGATGAAATGCCATCAACGTCGTCTGCCAAGGCCGATGCCCAATGTCATAGTAGAGAGCATCTAAAATACAAAAAACAAAATTTCAGTAAAATGACCCACAAATCAAAATTAAAAGCGTCTGATGAGAAGCGTAAACTTGCCAATATGCCATTTACGACACGGAGTGGCAAGGAACGGCTGAGGCCCTGTCCTATGTTCATGGCTAGTGGTTGAGCTTCACATGAGGATGGAAGCACTCATCCTCCTGCTAGAAAACTTTAAAGAGTTAAGATGGCAAAAGCACAGCAAAGAACTGTGCGTTCTTCTAAATCACAAATCCCCAAGGAGAGTCCAATTGTGTCGGCGGTTGCGATGCCTGACCTTCCCAACACTGGACGGGAAGAGGTGGCGCCTTACACCATTTGCACGCCCCCTGCAAGTGCTGGAAGCAGCACCCGCAGTCCAGTTCCTGATAGTCAAATTGAAGATGTCACTGTTGAAGTACACCAGGATGAGGATATGGGTGTTGCTGGCGCTGGGGAGGAAATTGACAAGGAGGATTCTGATGGTTAGGTGGTTTGTTTAAGTCAGGCACCCAGGGAGACATCTGTTGTCCGTGGGACGAATATGGCCATTGACATGCCTGGTCAAATTACAAAAAAAAATCACCTCTTCGGTGTGGAATTATTTCAACAGAAATGCGGACAACTGGTGTCAAGCCGTGTGTTGCCTTTGTCAAGCTGTAATAAGTAGGGGTAAGGACGTTAACCACCTAGGAACATCCTCCCTTATACGTCACCTGGAGCGCATTCATCACAAGTCATTGACAAGTTCAAAAACTTTGGGTGACAGCGGATGCAGTCCACTGCCAACTAAATCCCTTCCTCTTGTAACCAAGCTCCTGCAAACCACACCACCAACTCCCTCAGTGTCAATTTCCTCCTTAGACAGGAAAGCCAATAGTCCTGCAGGCCATGTCACTGTCAAGTCTGACGAGTCCTCTCCTGCCTGGGATTCCTCCGATGCATCCTTGAGTGTAACGCCTACTGCTGCTGGCGCTGCTGTTGTTGCTGCTGGGAGTCGATCGTCATCCCAGAGGGGAAGTCGGAAGACCACTTGTACTACTTCCAATAAGCAATTGACTGTCCAACAGTCCTTTGCGAGGAAGATGAAATATCACAGCAGTCATCCTGCTGCAAAGCGGATAACTTAGTCCTTGGCAGCCTGGGTGGTGAAAAACGTGTTCCCGGTATCCACCGTTAATTCACAGGGAACTAGAGAATTGCTTGAGGTACTGTGTCCCCGGTACCAAATACCATCTAGGTTCCACTTCACTAGGCAGGCGATACCGAAAATGTACACAGACGTCAGAAAAAGAGTCACTAGTGTCCTAAAAAATGCAGTTGTACCCAATGTCCACTTAACCACGGACATGTGGACAAGTGGAGCAGGGCAGACTCAGGACTATATGACTGTGACAGCCCACTGGGTAGATGTATTGCCTCCCGCAGCAAGAACAGCAGCGGCGGCACCAGTAGCAGCATCTCACAAACGCCAACTCGTTCCTAGGCAGGCTACGCTTTGTATCACCACTTTCCATAAGAGGCACACAGCTGACAACCTCTTACGGAAACTGAGGAACATCATCGCAGAATGGCTTACCCCAATTGGACTCTCCTGGGGATTTGTGACATCGGACAACGCCACCAATATTGTGCGTGCATTACATCTGGGCAAATTCCAGCACGTCCCATGTTTTGCACATACATTGAATTTGGTGGTGCAGAATTATTTGAAAAATGACAGGGGCGTGCAAGAGATGCTGTCTGTGGCCCGAAGAATTGCGGGCCACTTTCGGCATTCAGCCACCGTGTGGCGAAGACTGGAGCACCAGCAAACAGTCCTGAACCTGCCCTGCCATCATCTGAAGCAAGAGGTGGTAACGAGGTGGAATTTAACCCTCTATATGCTTCAGAGGATGGAGGAGCAGCAAAAGGCCATTCAAGCCTATACAGCTACCTACGATATAGGCAAAGGAGGGGGAATGCACCTGACTCAAGCGCAGTGGAGAATGATTTCAACGTTGTGCAAGGTTCTGCAACCCTTTGAACTTGCTACACGTGAAGTCAGTTTAGACACTGCCAGCCTGAGTCAGGTCATTTCCCTCATCAGGCTTTTGCAGAAGAAGCTGGAGAGATTGAAGGAGGAGCTAATACAGAGCGATTCCGCTAGGCATGTGGGACTTGTGGATGGAGCCCTTAATTCGCTTAACCAGGATTCACGGGTGGTCAATCTGTTGAAATCAGAGCACTACATTTTGGCCACCGTGCTCGATCCTAGATTTAAAACCTACGTTGTATCTCTCTTTCCGGCAGACACAAGTCTGCAGAGGTTCAAAGACCTGCTGGTGAGAAAATTGTCAAGTCAAGCAGAACGTGACCCGTCAACAGCTCCTCCTTCACATTCTCCCGCAACTGGGGCTGCGAGAAAAAGGCTAAGAATTCCGAGCCCACCCGCTGGCGGTGATGCAGGGCAGTCTGGAGCGAGTGCTGACATCTGGTCCGGACTGAAGGACCTGCCAACGATTACTGACATGTCGTCTACTGTCACTGCATATGATTCTGTCACCATTGAAAGAATGGTGGAGGATTATATGAGTGACCGCATCCAAGTAGGCACGTCAGACAGTCCGTACGTATACTGGCAGGAAAAAGAGGCAATTTGGAGGCCCTTGCACAAACTGGCTTTATTTTACCTAAATTGCCCCCCCCTCCAGTGTGTACTTCGAAAGAGTGTTTAGTGCAGCCGCTCACCTTGTCAGCAATCGGCGTACGAGGTTACTTCCAGAAAATGTGGAGAAGATGATGTTCATCAAAATGAATTATAATCAATTCCTCCGTGGAGACATTCACCAGCAATTGCCTCCAGAAAGTACACAGGGACCTGAGATGGTTTATTCCAGTGGGGACGAATTAATAATCTGTGAGGAGGGGGATGTACACAGTGAAAGGGGTGAGGAATCGGAGGATGAGGAGGAGGTGGACATCTTGCCTCTGTAGAGCCAGTTTGTGCAAGGAGAGATTGATTGCTTCTTTTTTGGTGGGGGCCCAAACCAACCAGTCATTTCAGTAACAGTCGTGTGGCAGACCCTGTCGCTGAAATGATGGGTTTGTTAAAGTGTGCATGTCCTGTTTATACAACATAAGGGTGGGTGGGAGGGCCCAAGGACAATTCCATCTTGCACCTCTTTTTTTTTTTTTTTTTTTTCATTTTTCTCTGCATCATGTGCTGTTTGGGGACTATTTTTTGAAGTGCCATCCTGTCTGACACTGCAGTGCCACTCCTAGATGGGCCAGGTGTTTGTGTCAGCCACTTGAGTCGCTTAGCTTAGTCACACAGCTACCTCATTGCGTCTCTTTTTTTCTTTGCATCATGTGCTGTTTGGGGACTATTTTTTTAATCTGCCATCCTGTCTGACACTGCAGTGCCACTCCTAGATGGGCCAGGTGTTTGTGTCGGCCACTTGGGTCGCTTAGCTTAGTCACACAGCTACCTCATTGCGCCTCTTTTTTTCTTTGTATCATGTGCTGTTTGGGGACTATTTTTTTAATCTGCCATCCTGCCTGACACTGCAGTGCCACTCCTAGATGGGCCAGGTGTTTGTGTCGGCCACTTGGGTCGCTTAGCTTAGTCACACAGCTACCTCATTGCACCTCTTTTTTTCTTTACATCATGTGCTGTTTGGGGACTATTTTTTTAATCTGCCATCCTGTCTGACACTGCAGTGCCACTCCTAGATGGGCCAGGTGTTTGTGTCGGCCACTTGGGTCGCTTAGCTTAGTCACACAGCTACCTCATTGCGCCTCTTTTTTTCTTTGCATCATGTGCTGTTTGGGGACTATTTTTTTTAAGTTGCCATCCTGTCTGACACTGCAGTGCCACTCCTAGATGGGCCAGGTGTTTGTGTCGGCCACTTGGGTCGCTTAGCTTAGGAATCCAGCGACCTCGGTGCAAATTTTAGGACTAAAAATAATATTGTGAGGTGTGAGGTGTTCAGAATAGACTGGAAATGAGTGGAAATTATGGTTATTGAGGTTAATAATACTATGGGATCAAAATGACCCCCAAATTCTATGATTTAAGCTGTTTTTGTGGGGTTTTTGTAAAAAAACACCCGAATCCAAAACACAACCGAATCCGACAAAAAATTTTCAGGGAGGTTTTGCCAAAACGCGTCCGAATCCAAAACGCGGCCGAGGAACCGAATCCAACACCAAAACACAAAACCCGAAAAATGTCCGGTGCACATCACTAGTTTATACATGTACCTCAATAAAATATATTTGGAAATTGCAGAATGTGAAAATCACTGATTTGCTTTTAATCCTGTAGGATGAGACCAATTGGCAAGAGCTGCTAGCTTCTCAGTATCCATCCGAAGACTGGAACTAGAGATGATGTAACCCAAAAAGCAATCTCTTCTTGCTTAAAGATACATTTCTCCAATCTGCAGTATAGTTTGTTTGCCCAAAGACATTTAAAAATTTCAGTGACAAGTTTGTGATAGGACGTCTGATCTTTAGAATGTTGCTAGGCAGACCACAACATACTGGTATAGTAGATCCCAGAATATGTTAATTATTGAAAAACATCCTGTGCACTACTTAATCTGATTGGCATGATTACATATTCATTGTGCTCATCAGTGCTGTTTTACACTTGTCTCTGGATCTGATTATTATTAAATTGTAGGACCTTCTGACCCCACTAATTTGATTGAAAAGCTCCTAGATCAAGGGTAGGGGGTTACAATCCTTTATTGTTATGGAACTCAGCAGACTATCCATCTTTGTTTTTGATGAAAACGAGACCAGCTCCTGCAGGTGACTCAGGCTGATGAAGCCCCACTTGAGTTTCTCTTGTATGTACTCTGTTACAGATTGGGTCTCTGAAAGTAACAGAAGGAACACTTCACCTCGGGGGAGAGTCTCTGCCACATTTTTACTAAATACATAAATAAGGGATCAATAGAGGGGAAACAAGCTTGACATTTAGAGACTTTAAATAATCCTACATGGAGGAACTACTGACTGCAGGCACATCCGGTAGCAAATGGCCCCCAAAATAGAATGTGAGGCTTACTCCAATCAAGGGTGGGTGCATGCAACCGTAATCAAGATGATTGGGTTCACAGCAGTTGGAAGCACAAAGAAAACCGAAGCTGCAGAAGGTGGCATCAACCTTCTGCACAAGGGTCTGAAATTACTGCATGATCAATAATATAACTGTGGGCTAAGAAATAAAAATAACTGCAAAAGGAGACCCTTTCACTTAAAATTAAAAACTTAAAAACAAGGCATAAGACATCGCTCTCCAACGACACACTTTTGTGAGACTCAAGTAGGCTGAGGAATATCTAAACAAACTTCTTAACAATATGATAAAGATAGCATTTTAAGAATAGAGCAGTATGTTAGGTAGGCTGGTGCCTGGGTAGGTTTGTTCACAACATACCTCAGATTTTAAGTAAAAAAAAATATAAGCTGACATTTTTCATATTGCTTCTGTATCTCCCGTTGTCCTTGATTGTATTGTGTTATCAATTACTGTCCTGTTGTATATTGTTTCTCGTCACAGCTAGGCTATAGTACCGTATTGTATTACATAGATTGAATTGCTTTTCTGAAGGTAACGGATTTAGACTTTACAAACAAAATGGATGGGGCCGTGATTGAGAATCTCACTCACTCAGTGCATGTCGTGCAAGATGTATGTGCACCTGGAGCAACCGTCCCAGTGTGAATACATCTGCGCGAGGTGTGTACGACGAATGGCTGCCCTGGAAGCCCAGGTAACTGATCTAGAGCAAACCGTTACAAGACTGAGAGACATTCACAATCTCGAGCAAAGTTTAGATAGAACAGTGGAGGAATTGCAGGGGGTGACACCAGTAGACGAGGACAACCAGGTAGCCAGCTGGGTCACGGTTAGAAGGAAGAAAAAGCGGGGGAGGCAGGAAATCTCTAAACTACCAAACCCCAATTAAAATCGCCCGATTGGATCAGGGCCGTCTTAACAGCAGTGTAGGCCCCTCTAAACCAATATATGCATAGCAGCGATCAGGTCTGAATTAGGCCCAGTGTAAGGTTCTAAATTCGGAGGGGGATGCAAGGGATGAAAGTGTTATACTCCCATTGTACAAATCACTGGTGCGGCCACATCTTGAATACTGTGCACAACTATGGGCACCATACTATAAAATGGACATTCTGGAACTAGAAAAGGTTCAAACACGGGCATCCAAACTGATTAAGGGAATGGAGACGCTAGAATACGAGGAAAGGAGTGATAGGTTAGGTATGCTTACACCGGAAAAAAGGAGATTAAGAGGGAGACATGATTAATATTTACAAATATATCAGGGGTCAATACACAGAGCTAGTGGGGAATTTGTTTTTGGTAAGATCACCACAAAGGACACGGGTACACCCGGCTTAGGTTAGAGGAGAAGAGATTTAGCACTCTGAGACGGAAGGGTGTCTTCACAGTAAGGACAATACGTACTTGGAATTCCCTGCCTGAGAAAGTAGTAAAGGCGGAATCATCACTACTTTTAAGAATGGGCTAGATAAATTCCTAATGGATAAGGATATTCAGGGTTATTGTGGGTAAATCATGACATAACAGTTAAACATTCACCAAAGTTAAAATTAGTGATCTCCTATACTGCAATATTTTAAGACTAATAAATTGAACTCGATGGACAAATTGTCTTTTTTCAACCTCAAAAACTATGTTACTATGTAAATAGTGGACACATTGCACAAATAATCTTCCAAACTATGGGGTTGGTGTACCAATCAGTGAACAGAGTGGAGATGTGAACCGGTGGAGAAGTTACCCATAGTAATCTATCCGTTTCTACCTATCATTTCATAGAATGTACTTGATAACTGCTATCTCAAAGCTGATTGGTTGCTATGAACAGTCTTTTCACTGGTCTACTGCTCAACTCTCTGCACCCCAATAACCTAACATATACTCTATTTCTAATATGCAGGATGATCACAACCGTTCGATTCCTATCTAAACAACCTTGAATATCCAAAAGTTACAGATGAGATATAAAAGAACAGCTGGAAGCCCCCTGCATACAGTACCACTCAGGGATGTGCGGTGAGGTAACTTGCTCAGGAGGCACTGGCTAGCACCAGAGCCAGATTTACACACAATGGGGGGAATTCAAATGTTTGAAAAGTCAGTTGGGTGTCTCAGCTTTTTCCTATCTAATACACAGGAAAAAACAGACACCCAAACATCTTTTCAAACATTTGAATTCCCCCTTCATATATGAGCCAAAGAGTTCATGTGGGCATTATACAAAGATCCTGCTGGAAATTTGGGGAGTTTCACTGCCTCACCACATGGGCCTGGAGCTGAAAATTTTCATGGGCTTATACTGAGATGGAGAGGTGCTATGACCAGTGCTGTGTGGGTGTGGCCCGTGTCACGTGTGGGTGTACACCCTGTACACCATGTACCCCAATGTCTCCCGAAATACATGAACATAGAAAAAATTGGATAATTATGTGAGTAAACTACAAAACCAATTTTAATACTTATGATTTATGATTGTTTGGGTAGCTGTCATCATCCTGCTGCCAGCATGATGGGCCTATTTTTATGTGGAGGCCTGGAGCTGGAGCGTTGTTAATCTGGCCCTGCATTGCCCGATATATCTCCGTTCTATTGACCGGCCAATATGTTGTTGGCCCATAGGTCAGTGTGTACCAACGATATGTCTGTGAAAGCCATCTTTCACAGACATATCGTGTCGGCCCTGTAGCACAACCGATGGGCAATAAAGCTACGAAAATATTGGCGCATTGTGCTGTGTGTGCGGGCGGTCAGCCGACCTCCCCTGTACACTTGCTGCAGACGCCGTCTGTGATTGACAGCACAACTAGGCGAGCGCATGTAAATGCCCGCCCAGTTCGTGACGTCAGACCCGAAGGATCAGGCAGTGTGTATGATCAACACACTGCCCAGTCCATCTGTAGATATATCTACAAGTGTGTACCCAGCATAACAGTGCAGGTTTTAGTGATATCCAGGCTTCAGCACAGATGTTTAAATCAAAATAGCCAAGGTACTAATTAAGTCACCTGTGCTTAAGTATGGATAGCACTAAATTCTGGTGTGCCACTGCCCCCTGATATCTACCTTTTGGGGCCAGGTTATTCAAATCTCCTCCAAGATCCTGGGCTTTCCGGCTCCTACTGGAATTGACTTCTGGCTGCTCTCCCACACTACAATTCCACTGGCAAAGTACAAACACTCCCTTCTCAAACACCTCAATAATGCAGCGAGGGCGGTGGTACCGGTCCACTGGAAGTCTCCGCCCCCCCCCCCGAATATGGGAATGGTTCCAGCGGATAGAATTTTATAGATCAATGGAGGATATTTTTCATTCAGTTCTTGACTCACATGCCGACTATGTCGCCACGTGGTTCTCTTGGCTGGAATTTAAATCTACCTCTACCTACAAAGACCAGATCCCGCTACACTCAGCATGATGCCGCTTTTCTGTGTAGTCCGCCTCGCTGTACGGCGCCCAAACGTACATTTAGTTAAGATTGATTAGTTTGCTCATTCCCCCCTTTCCTGATCTTATCCCCTTTTTCCCCCTGCTATCCCTTGTCTTGTTTTATTTTTCTTGTTTTGTTTTTTGTATGGATTCTGGATGTTCTATGTTTTATTGGTCTATTGACCCATGTGTTTCTACATTGTACGATTTGTTGTACTGTTTGTAACATCCTTATTTCTTTTGTAAAACCAAAATAAAGAATATATTAAAAAAAAACCTGGTGTGCCTTTGAGGCAGGGACATAAGTTCCTACCAGATGCTCGTATGCAAAATAGAAGGTGGCAGAGCTGTAGCTCACTATCAGCACACACAGGGCCGGTGCTAGGGTGTTTGGAGCCCCCCTACAAACGATATATAATAAAGGGGTAGATGCGCACTGCAAAAGGGGTGTGGTCTCACAAGTAAGGGGCATGGCCAAACAATAGTACTCCCAATTCAAATTACGCCACACAGTAAGAAAATGTTATTCACATTAAACCGCATGTAGTGCACCTGATTCCTATTGTACCACACAGTAGTGCCCCTTATGCACATATATAGCTCACAGTAGTAGTACCACACATAATGCCCACAGTAGTAGTGCCCCTTACACTTATGTCCACAGAAGAGGAGGGGGGAGTGCAGTACTTACAGCGGTGATCTCCGAGAGTCTGAAGAGCTGTGGTCGTAAGGGCATTTTTTTTTCTCCATAGTAGACCCCGGGCAAAGCAATGCACAGGGGCTCCTACCGGCGGCGGTTGTGTGGCTGTGTGGGAGGGGGAAGGGGTCTGCTACTGGCAGCTGTGATGTCTGGGGGAGTGGAGGGGGGAAACTATCAGGGGCAGTGATGTTCTGGGGGGGAGGGGTAGTTGAATCTGCTGCAAATGCACAGAACAAAATGTTATATTAACCTTTATTAAAGCAATGCTGCACTATGCTGCTATTATTATTATTATTATTATTATTATTATTACTACTACTATTATTAGGAAATGGTTACTAACAACTGACAACTCTGTTACTGTGTTGTGGTCACATCCCGTGGCTGGGGAACTGAATGTCAGAACCACTATAGCAGAGATATCACTGTGTAATGGGGATGCGGTAAAGATACTGGCTGTCGGGATCCCGGCACCCGTCATAAGGCCGATGCTGGAATCCCGGTAGGGTCAGGAGACCGACGCTGGAATCCTGACCATAAGTATAGCGGGCAGGTTAGGGCTGGGGGTGTGTGTTAGGTTTAGACTAGGCATAGTCTAAACCTAGGCATAGGGGAGGTTATGGTTAGGGAGCGGGTTAGGATTAGGCACCATCAGAGGACTGTAAGGTTTAGGGGAGGGGAGTTAGGGTTAGGAACCACCGGGAGGAGGTTAGGGTAAGGCACTAAGGGGGACATTTACTAAGCAGTGATAAGAGCGGAGAAGTGAGCCAGTGGAGATATTTCCCCATCAACCAATCAGCAGCTCTGTATCATTTTAAAGTATGCAAATTATAGATGTTACTTCAGTGCTGATTGGTTGCCATGGGCACTTCTCCACAGGCTCACTTCTCTGCTCTTATCACTGCTTAGTAAATGTACCCCTAAGGGTGGTGGTGGTGGTGGTGGAGGGGGGGGGGGTAGGGTTAGGTTGCAGGAAAGGAGGGTTAGAGGATAGCATACTTACCCCGCTCCTGTTGGGATACTAAACATTGGGGTGCCTGTGTCGGTATTTCACAAATACTGAATCTGTGTAATGAGCAGGAGGAACAGTACAGTAGCTGTTAATAGCACTGTGTCCTGTGTGCTGTCCATGAGCACGGTGCTGAGCTGCAGTAACCACGGCTGATTTCGGGGGGTGACAGGGGCAGTCCACACATAGAAGGCCCCCACACCCAGCGGTCACTGCAGACGCTGCCTTCAGAGGCACCTGGCCATGGGCGGCGACTGGTTACGGACAGAAAAAGCTGGAGGTCTGGCAGGAGGCTCCTGCAGTGTGATCACAGCTTTTGGACACCCCTGTGAGCTGCTGCCGGGCACTGACAAATTGAGTGGGGAAACAGTGTGGATCCTGCTGGCAGGGAGCTGTTGAGGTAGGCAACGCTGCAAGCAGTGACTGAGTGTATATATATATATATATATATATATATATGTATATTTTTCGGGTTTTGTGTTTTGGTTTTGGATTCGGTTTCGCGGCTGTGTTTTGGATTCGGGCGCGTTTTGGCAAAACCTCCCTGAAATTTTTTTGTCGGATTCGTGTGTGTTTTGGATTTGTGTTTTTTTTTTCAAAAACCCCTCAAAAACAGCTTAAATCATAGAATTTGGGGGCCATTTTGATCCTATAGTATTATTAACCTCGATAACCATAATTTCCACTCATTTCCAGTCTATTCTGAACACCTCACACCTCATAATACTATTTTTAGTCCTAAAATTTGCACCGAGGTCGCTGGATGACTAAGCAAAGCGACCCAAGAGGGTGGCACAAACACCTGGCCCATCTAAGAGTGGCACTGCAGTGTCAGACAGAATGGCACTTAAAAAAATTGGCCCCAAACAGCACATGATGCAAAGAAAAGAGAAAAAGAGGTGCACTGTGGTCGCTGGACGGCTAAGCTAAGCAACACAAACACGTCAATATCACAGGAATTATTCGTTCTAATCAATGGTATTATTGGTCCAAATCACTGGAAGAAAATGACAAAATCACTGGAATTATTCATTCTAATCAATGGTATTATTGGTCCAAATCACTGGAAGAAAATGACAAAATCACAGGAATTATTCGTTCTAATCAATGGTATTATAATCACTGGAAGAAAATGACAAAATCACTGGAATTATTTGTTCTAATCAATGGTATTATTGGTCCAAATCACTGGAAGAAAATGACAAAATCACTGGAATTATTCGTTCTAATCAATAGTATTATTGGTCCAAATCACTGTTAGAAAATGACAAAATCACTGGAATCATTTGGCAAGATCACTGTAATTAATAATTAATTATAAATCACTGATATTAATTGGTAAAATCTCGCTATCGCCTGCCTAGTAAAGTGGAACCTAGATGGCATTTGGTACCGGGGACACACTACCTCAAGAAATTCTCTAAGTCCCTGTGAACTAACACGTCTAACACCAACACAGCTGCCAAGGTCTGAGTTATCCGCTTTGCAACAGGATGACTGCTGTGATATTTCATCTTCCTCGCAAAGGACTGTTGGACAGTCAATTGCTTACTGGAAGTAGTACAAGTGGTCTTCCGACTTCCCCTCTGGGATGACGATTGACTCCCAGCAGCAACAACAGCAGCGCCAGCAGCAGTAGGCGTTACACTCAAGGATCCATCGGAGGAATCCCAGTTAGGAGAGGACTCGTCAGACTTGCCAGTGACATGGCCTGCAGGACTATTGGCATTCCTGTCTAAGGAGGAAATTGACACTAAGGGAGTTGGTGGTGTGGTTTGCAGGAGCTTGGTTACAAGAGGAAGAAGGGATTTAGTTGTCAGTGGACTGCTTCTGCTGTCACCCAAAGTTTTTGAACTTGTCAATGACTTCTGATGAATGCGCTCCAGGTGACGTATAAGGGAGGATGTTCCTAGGTGGTTAACGTCCTAACCCCTACTTATTACAGCTTGACAAAGGCAACACACTGCTTGACACCTGTTGTCCGCATTTCTGTTAAAATAATTCCACACCGAAGAGGTGATTTTTTTTTGTATTTTGACCAGGCATGTCAATGGCCATATTCATCCCATGGACAACAGGTGTCTCCCCGGGTCCCTGACTTAAACAAACCACCTCACCATCAGAATCCTCCTTGTCAATTTCCTCCTCAGAGCCAGCAACACCCATATCCTCATCCTTGTGTACTTCAACACTGACATCTTCAATTTGACTATCAGGAACTGGACTGTGGGTGCTCCTTCCAGCACTTGCAGGGGGTGTGCAAATGGTGGAAGGAGCCACCTCTTCCCGTCCAGTGTTGGGAAGGTCAGGCATCGCAACCGCCGACACAATTAGACTCTCCTTGGGGATTTGTGATTTAGAAGAACGCACAGTTCTTTGCTCTGCTTTTGCCATCTTAACTCTTTTCAGTTTTCTAGCGGGAGGATGAGTGCTTCCATCCTCATGTGAAGCTGAACCACTAGCCATGAACATAGGCCAGGGCCTCAGCCGTTCCTTGCCACTCCGTGTCGTAAATGGCATATTGGCAAGTTTACGCTTCTCCTCAGACGCTTTTAATGTGGATTTTTGGGTCATTTTACTGAACTTTAGTTTTTTGGATTTTACATGCTCTCTACTATGACATTGGGCTTCGGCCTTGGCAGACGACGTTGATGGCATTTCATAATCTCTGCCATGACTAGTGGCAGCAGCTTCAGCACTAGGTGGAAGTGGATCTTGATCTTTCCCTATTTCACCCTCCACATTTTTGTGCTCCATTTTTTAATGTGTGGAATTATATGCCAGTAATATTATTATATCAATAGCAATGGCCTACTGTACTGTACAACTATATACTGTTGGTCACCAAAATGCTGCACTGTACTACTATATATACTGCTCACAACAATGCAGCACAGATATGGATACTTGCAGTGACACGGAGCTGCAAGATACAGCAATGGCCTACTGTACTGTACAACTATATACTGTTGGTCACCAAAATGCTGCACTTTACTACTATATATACTGCTCACAACAATGCAGCACAGATATGGATGGATACTTGCAGTGACACGGAGCTGCAAGATACAGCAATGTACTACTGTACTGTGCAACCATATACTGTTGGTCACCAAAATGCTGCACTGTACTACTATATATACTGCTCACAACAATGCAGCACAGATATGGATACTTGCAGTGACACGGAGCTGCAAGATACAGCAATGGCCTACTGTACTGTACAACTATATACTGTTGGTCACCAAAATGCTGCACTGTACTACTATATATACTGCTCACAACAATGCAGCACAGATATGGATGGATACTTGCAGTGACACGGAGCTGCAAGATACAGCAATGGCCTACTGTACTGTATTGTACAACTATATACTGTTGGTCACCAAAATGCTGCACTGTACTACTATATATACTGCTCACAACAATGCAGCACAGATATGGATGGATACTTGCAGTGACACGGAGCTGCAAGATACAGCAATGGACTACTGTACTGTACAACTATATACTGTTGGTCACCAAAATGCTGCACTTTACTACTATATATACTGCTCACAACAATGCAGCACAGATATGGATGGATACTTGCAGTGACATGGAGCTGCAAGATACAGCAATGGACTACTGTACTGTACAACTATATACTGTTGGTCACCAAAATGCTGCACTGTACTACTATATATACTGCTCACAACAATGCAGCACAGGTATGGATACTTGCAGTGACACGGAGCTGCAAGATACAGCAATGGCCTACTGTACTGTACAACTATATACTGTTGGTCACCAAAATGCTGCACTGTACTACTATATATACTGCTCACAACAATGCAGCACAGATATGGATGGATACTTGCAGTGACACGAGCTGCAAGATACAGCAATGGACTACTGTACTGTACATCTATATACTGTTGGTCACCAAAATGCTGCACTGTACTACTATATATACTGCTCACAACAATGCAGCACAGATATGGATAAATGCAGAGACATGGAGCTGCAAGATACAGCAATGGACTACTGTACTGTACTACTATACTGGTGGTCACCAAAATGCTGCACTGTACTACTATATATAATATATATAGTATATACTGGTCACACAACAATGCAGCAGATATTGAGCACTGATGATCAGGATACTGTCTAGAACTGAGTCTGACACGGAGCTGCAAGATACAGCAATGGCCTACTGTACTGTACTATAATTATATACTGGTGGTCCCACAATGCAGCACACTGATCAGATATTTGCAGCACACTGAGCACAGATATGGAGCTTTTCAGGCAGAGAACGTAGATATTTGCAGCACACTGAGCACAGATATGGAGCATTTTCAGGCAGAGAACGTAGATATTTGCAGCACACTGAGCACAGATATTTTCAGCACACTGAGCACAGATATGAAGCTTTTCAGGCAGAGAACGTAGCCGCGTCCTCTCCATTCAATCTCCAATGCACAAGTGAAAATGGCGGCGACGCGCGGCTCTTTATATGGAATACGAATCTCGCGAGAATTCGACAGCGGGATGATGACGTTCGGCCTCGTTCGGGTTAATCGAGCAAGGCAGGAAGATCCGAGGCTGCCTCGGACCCGTGTAAAATAGGTGAAGTTCGGGGGAGTTCGGATCTCAACTAACCAATCCCGCGCTCATCTCTAATATATATACACACACACAATTTTTTTTATGGGCCCCCAAAACTTTGTTGCCCAGAGGCCCCGCAGACCTTAATCCGCCCCTTGCATCCCATTGTGCAGCCATCTGCCCCTGCCTCATTTACAGCAGCCACACGGGACAGGATGCGCGGGCGCTGGTCTCTGATCAGAAGGTAGGGTATGTGTATGTTGCCGGCCTGCAGTGCACCAGGGCTGAAGGTCACTGCACACCAATCCTTCCTCTTCCCACTGCTGCTTGGCCTTACATTGTGTAGGCGCAGCAATAGAACGCCTGGGGAGAATGATATCTGTGCGGCGCCGAATGAGATGTCCTCTGTGGGGGGAGCGCACTTCAAGCTGCCGGTGCCATTGCTAAAGGTGCAGGGAAGGAGGGGGAGAGAGGAGGGAGCCGGAGGGTCTGCTGACCGGGTTGAGCTGGCTCTGAGTACACACTTAAATCTGTATTACACAGTCACATTCCAAGACTCTTCAGCTGAAGGGGGCTGCAAAGGGTGGTTGTGAACTTGGACAGCAGTCAGAAGTGACTGTATTTCTTTCTTGGTGTCCCTTTGACTGCTGGAGCCCAGTAGCCAGTGCCTTCAATTCTCTGGGAGTTACTCAGAGGTTGGGAATGCTTCTGCTAGAATAGGGGTGGGCAACATGCGGCCCGCGGGCCGGATGCGGCCCGCGGACCGATCCTGCCTGGCCCACTGTGCCCCACCAGAGTGCAATGACAAGAGGCCCGACAGGCCGCTTGTCATTGCACTGCTCGCAGACGCGGCGCCGCTGAGGAAATCCCGGTCACGTCACATGGTCAGCTGACCGGGATTTCCTCTATCTCATGCGCTGGGCGTCACGGGGGGCGTCACGGGGGGCGGGCACTGCAGAGTGGGACTCGGAGCAGAACGAAGCGGCCAGTGGGGAGCACAAGCGGAGGCCAGTGGGGAGCACAAGCGGAGGCCAGTGGGGAGAAGAAACGGCGGCCAGCGGGGAGAAGCAGCAGCAGCAGCGCAGATCATCACCGACAGTGGGGATCGTCACTGACAAATAGGTAAACCCCCTGGATAAAGCTAAAGCTGCCCTATAAGTTATGGGGAGGGTAGTTAAAAACGGTTGTATGGGTTTAGGGGAGTGGGGGGAAAGGGGGGTAGGGACTGTCTGCCGTAATGTGTAAAAACGGGGGCCCTGTCTGCCGTAATGTGTAAAAACGGGGGCGCTGTCTGTCGTAATGTGTAAAAACGGGGGCGCTGTCTGCCGTAATGTGTAAAAACGGGGGTGCTGTCTGCCGTAATGTGTAAAAACGGGGGGTGCTGTCTGCTGTAATGTGTAAAAACGGGGGCACTGTCTGCCGTAATGTATAAAAACGGGGGCGATGTCTGCCGTAATGTGTAAAAAGGGATGCTGTCTGCCGTAATGTGTAAAAACGGGGGCGCTTGCTGCCGTAATGTGTAAAAACGGGGGTGCTGTCTGCCGTAATGTGTAAAAACGGGGGCACTGTCTGCCGTAATGTATAAAAACGGGGACGCTATCTGCCGTAATGTATAAAAGCGGGGGCGCTGTCTGCCGTAATGTATAAAAGCGGGGGCGCTGTCTGCCGTAATGTATAAAAGCGGGGGCGCTGTCTGCCGTAATGTATAAAAGCGGGGGCGCTGTCTGCCGTAATTATAAAAATGGGGGTGCTGTCTGTCGTAATCTGTAAAAAGGGGACGCTGTCTGTCGTAATGTGTTTAAAGGGGGACACTGTCTGCCATAATGTGTAAAAAGGGCACGCTGTCTGCCGTAATGTGTAAAAAGGGATCTCTTTTTGAGTATTTTGTGTGTGGCCCTCGAATATTCGCTGGAAGTGTTAAGCGGCCCCCCAGCTGAAATAATTGCCCACCCCTGTGCTAGAACTTACCTGGTCATATGTTTGCACACACATTTAAATTCAGTCAAACTGAGACTTATGTGGGTCATACATCAGGCCAACAGTCCTCCAACCATCCAAATGGCCAACTAAAATGCTGCCCCATGCACCTAACCATCTAAGCATTCTAGACATTAATGGGGTTAATTTAAAATAATAATATAATACAATTAGAGGCTTAAATAGAGCATTGCTATTCACCATTAAGTATTGAGAACCTGTCTGTGTAACAACGGTAAAATACAAATGACTTTGTTTTAGCTTTTACATGTCCATATGTTTATTTCTGTGTTTAACAAACTTCATATCTTTTTTTTTTTTTACAAATGTTGATATATTGTGTAAGCTCTGTGCCTCTTGAATTGAGATAGGTGGTCAATGCACCTGTGCAGGTTAAACTTGCTTTAATTAATTATACTACAGGTGTGAAAAGGGTATTTAGTAGAGATGTGCACCGGAAATTTTTCGGGTTTTGTGTTTTGGTTTTGGGTTCGGTTCCGTGGCCGTGTTTTGGGTTCGAACGCGTTTTGGCAAAACCTCACCGAATTTTTTTTGTCGGATTCGGGTGTGTTTTGGATTCGGGTGTTTTTTTCAAAAAACCCTAAAAAACAGCTTAAATCATAGAATTTGGGGGTCATTTTGATCCCAAAGTATTATTAACCTCAATAACCATAATTTCCACACATTTTCAGTCTATTCTGAACACCTCACAATATTATTTTTAGTCCTAAAATTTGCACCGAGGTCGCTGGATGACTAAGCTCAGCGACCCAAGTGGCCGACACAAACACCTGGCCCATCTAGGAGTGGCACTGCAGTGTCACGCAGGATGGCCCTTCCAAAAAACACCCCCCAAACAGCACATGACGCAAAGAAAAAAAGAGGCGCAATGAGGTAGCTGTGTGAGTAAGCTAAGCAACCCTAGTGGCCGACACAAACACCTGGCCCATCTAGGAGTGGCACTGCAGTGTCAGGCCGGATGGCCCTTCCAAAAAATACTCCCCAAACAGCACATGACGCAAAGAAGAAAAAAAAGAGGCGCAATGAGGTAGCTGTGTGACTAAGATAAGTGACCCTAGTGGCCGACACAAACACCTGGCCCATCTAGGAGTGGCACTGCAGTGTCACGCAGGATGGCCCTTCCAAAAAATACTCCCCAAACAGCACATGACGCAAAGAAGAAAAAAAAGAGGCGCAATGAGGTAGCTGTGTGACTAAGATAAGCGACCCTAGTGGCCGACACAAACACCTGGCCCATCTAGGAGTGGCACTGCAGTGTCACGCAGGATGGCCCTTCCAAAAAACACTCCCCAAACAGCACATGACGCAAAGAAAAATGAAAGAAAAAAGAGGTGCAAGATGGAATTGTCCTTGGGCCCTCCCACCCACCCTTATGTTGTATAAACAGGACATGCACACTTTAACCAACCCATCATTTCAGTGACAGGGTCTGCCACACGACTGTGACTGAAATGACGGGTTGGTTTGGACCCCCACCAAAAAAGAAGCAATTAATCTCTCCTTGCACAAACTGGCTCTACAGAGGCAAGATGTCCACCTCATCATCATCCTCCGATTCATCACCGTGTACATCCCCCTCCTCACAGATTATCAATTCGTCCCCACTGGAATCCACCATCTCAGCTCCCTGTGTACTTTGTGGAGGCAATTGCTGCTGGTGAATGTCTCCACGGAGGAATTGATTATAATTCATTTTAATGAACATCATCTTCTCCACATTTTCTGGAAGTAACCTCGTACGCCGATTGCTGACAAGGTGAGCGGCGGCACTAAACACTCTTTCGGAGTACACACTTGTGGGAGGGCAACTTAGATAGAATAAAGCCAGTTTGTGCAAGGGCCTCCAAATTGCCTCTTTTTCCTGCCAGTATACGTACGGACTGTCTGACTTGCCTACTTGGATGCGGTCACTCATATAATCCTCCACCATTCTTTCAATGGTGAGAAAATCATATGCAGTGACAGTAGACGACATGTCCGTAATCGTTGGCAGGTCCTTTAGTCCGTAGCAGATGTCAGCATCAGCAGTCGCTCCAGACTGCCCTGCATCACCGCCAGCGGGTGGGCTCGGAATTCTGAGCCTTTTCCTCGCAGCCCCAGTTGCGGGAGAATGTAAAGGAGGAGATGTTGACAGGTCGCGTTCCGCATGACTTGACAATTTTCTCACCAGCAGTTCTTTGAACCCCTGCAGACTTGTGTCTGCCAGAAAGAGAGATACAACGTAGGTTTTAAATCTAGGATCGAGCACGGTGGCCAAAATGTAGTGCTCTGATTTCAACAGATTGACCACCCGTGAATCCTTGTTAAGCGAATTAAGGGCTCCATCCACAAGTCCCACATGCCTAGCGGAATCGCTCTGTGTTAGCTCCTCCTTCAATGTCTCCAGCTTCTTCTGCAAAAGCCTGATGAGGGGAATGACCTGACTCAGGCTGGCAGTGTCTGAACTGACTTCACGTGTGGCAAGTTCAAAAGGTTGCAGAACCTTGCACAACGTTGAAATCATTCTCCACTGCGCTTGAGACAGGTGCATTCCACCTCCTATATCGTGGTCAGTTGTATAGGCTTGAATGGCCTTTTGCTGCTCCTCCAACCTCTGAAGCATATAGAGCAGTGATTTTCAACCTTTTTTTACTCGCGGCACACCGAACAATATTTTAAAATTGCCAAGGCACACCATCAGTTCCCCACAGAAAAAACAAAACACACACATTGGCCCTCACAGTAAAAAAAAAATCCACACATACATTGGCCTATACAGAAAAAACAATCACATTGCTCCCTACATAAATCATATTGCTCCACACATAAATCAATCACATTTCTCCCCACATAAAATCCTATTGCTCCCCACATGAATTATTCACATTGTTCTCCCCATAAATTCTTATTCTCCCCACATAAATCCTGTTGAAATCCTATTGTTCCCCACAGGAGAAATAACATAACAAATTGTATTATGAGCTGTCCTCCTCCGTGTCCCTCAGTGGCTGGGGTTGTTCATAGTGGAGTACTGCGAATACTGAGCAGTGGGCGGTCGGGCAGGTGTGGATGTGGGTGGGAAAGGAAAGCTGTGGATGCAGGCGGGAAGTGTAAGATGTGTATGCAGGCGGGTGGGCTGGCTGGGTGGTGAGAAGCGGTGGCTGTGACCTATGATATCACACCGTTTTCAAGGCATAGGTCTCGATCGGAGCACGACTGATCCTCTAAGAAGAAATCAGGCCAACAGTTCACTCTGAAGGTGCAGGAAGCTGCTCTGACTCTGCGGCACACCTTGCAACTGGTCGCGGCACACTAGTGTGCCACGGCACACTGGTTGAAAAAGCCTGATATAGAGGGTTGAATTCCACCTCGTTACCACTTCTTGCTTCAGATGATGGCAGGGCAGGTTCAGGCGTTTTTGGTGTTGCTCCAGTCTTCTGTACGTGGTGCCTGTACGCCGAAAGTGTCCCGCAATTCTTCTGGCCACCGACAGCATCTCTTGCACGTCCCTGTCGTTTTTTAAATAATTCTGCACCACCAAATTCAAGGTATGTGCAAAACATGGGACGTGCCAAAATGTAGTGCTCTGATTTCAACAGATTGACCACCCGTGAATCCTTGTTAAGCGAATTAAGGGCTCCATCCACAAGTCCCACATGCCTAGCGGAATCGCTCAGTGTTAGCTCCTCCTTCAATGTCTCCAGCTTCTTCTGCAAAAGCCTGATGAGGGGAATGACCTGACTCAGGCTGGCAGTGTCTGAACTTACTTCACGTGTGGCAAGTTCAAAAGGTTGCAGAACCTTGCACAACGTTGAAATCATTCTCCACTGCGCTTGAGACAGGTGCATTCCACCTCCTATATCGTGGTCAGTTGTATAGGCTTGAATGGCCTTTTGCTGCTCCTCCAACCTCTGAAGCATATAGAGGGTTGAATTCCACCTCGTTACCACTTCTTGCTTCAGATGATGGCAGGGCAGGTTCAGGCGTTTTTGGTGTTGCTCCAGTCTTCTGTACGTGGTGCCTGTACGCCGAAAGTGTCCCGCAATTCTTCTGGCCACTGACAGCATCTCTTGCACGCCTCTGTCCTTTTTTAAATAATTCTGCACCACCAAATTGAAGGTATGTGCAAAACATGGGACGTGCTGGAATTTGCCCAGATTTAATGCACACACAATATTGCTGGCGTTGTCCGATGCCACAAATCCACAGGAGAGTCCAATTGGGGTAAGCCATTCTGCGATGATCTTCCTCAGTTGCAGTAAGAGGTTTTCAGCTGTGTGCGTATTCTGGAAAGCGGTGATACAAAGCGTAGCCTGCCTAGGAAAGAGTTGGCGTTTGCGAGATGCTGCTACTGGTGCCGCCGCTGCTGTTCTTGCGGCGGGAGTCAATACATCTACCCAGTGGGCTGTCACAGTCATATAGTCCTGAGTCTGCCCTGCTCCACTTGTCCACATGTCCGTGGTTAAGTGGACATTGGGTACAACTGCATTTTTTAGGACACTGGTGAGTCTTTTTCTGAGGTCTGTGTACATTTTCGGTATCGCCTGCCTAGAGAAATGGAACCTAGATGGTATTTGGTACCGGGGACACAGTACTGTACCTCAAACAAGTCTATAGTTGGCTCTGCAGTAATGATGGATACCGGAACCACGTTTCTCACCGCCCAGGATGCCAAGGCCTCAGTTATCCGCTTTGCAGCAGGATGACTGCTGTGATATTTCATCTTCCTCGCAAAGGACTGTTGGACAGTCAATTGCTTGGTGGAAGTAGTAAAAGTGGTCTTACGACTTCCCCTCTGGGATGACCATCGACTCCCAGCAGCAACAACAGCAGCGCCAGCAGCAGTAGGCGTTACACTCAAGGATGCATCGGAGGAATCCCAGACAGGAGAGGACTCGTCAGAATTGCCAGTGACATGGCCTTCAGGACTA
The DNA here is from genome assembly GCF_028390025.1 of Pseudophryne corroboree. Lineage (NCBI taxonomy): Eukaryota > Metazoa > Chordata > Amphibia > Anura > Myobatrachidae > Pseudophryne > Pseudophryne corroboree. The sequence continues at coordinate 268,839,523 of NC_086449.1, read as the reverse complement.
TTGGCATTCCTGGGGAAGGAGGAAATTGACACTGAGGGAGTTGGTGGGGTGGTTTGCGTGAGCTTGGTTACAAGAGGAAGGGATTTACTGGTCAGTGGACTGCTTCCGCTGTCGCCCAAAGTTTTTGAACTTGTCACTGACTTATGATGAATGCGCTGCAGGTGACGTATAAGGGAGGATGTTCCGAGGTGGTTAACGTCCTTACCCCTACTTATTACAGCTTGACAAAGGCAACACACGGCTTGACACCTGTTGTCCGCATTTCTGTTGAAATACTTCCACACCGAAGAGCTGATTTTTTTGGTATTTTCACCAGGCATGTCAATGGCCATATTCCTCCCACGGACAACAGGTGTCTCCCCGGGTGCCTGACTTAAACAAACCACCTCACCATCAGAATCTTCCTTGTCAATTTCCTCCCCAGCGCCAGCAACACCCATATCCTCCTCATCCTGGTGTACTTCAACACTGACATCTTCAATCTGACTATCAGGAACTGGACTGCGGGTGCTCCTTCCAGCACTTGCAGGGGGCGTGCAAATGGTGGAAGGCGCATGCTCTTCACGTCCAGTGTTGGGAAGGTCAGGCATCGCAACCGACACAATTGGACTCTCCTTGTGGATTTGTGATTTCGAAGAACGCACAGTTCTTTGCTGTGCTTTTGCCAGCTTAAGTCTTTTCATTTTTCTAGTGAGAGGCTGAGTGCTTCCATCCTCATGTGAAGCTGAACCACTAGCCATGAACATAGGCCAGGGCCTCAGCCGTTCCTTGCCACTCCGTGTGGTAAATGGCATATTGGCAAGTTTACGCTTCTCCTCCGACGATTTTATTTTAGATTTTTGAGTCCTTTTTTTACTGATATTTTGTGTTTTGGATTTTACATGCTCTGTACTATGACATTGGGCATCGGCCTTGGCAGACGACGTTGATGGAATTTCATCGTCTCGGCCATGACTAGTGGCAGCAGCTTCAGCACGAGGTGGAAGTGGATCTTGATCTTTCCCTATTTTTGGAACCTCAACATTTTTGTTCTCCATATTTTAATAGGCACAACTAAAAGGCACCTCAGGTAAACAATGGAGATGGATGGATACTAGTATACTTATGGATGACGAGTGACTGACGACACAGAGGTAGCTACAGCCGTGGACTACCGTACTGCGTCTGCTAGTATAGAGATGATAATGATATAAAAAATATATATATATATCACTACTGCAGGTATATATAATATAATGACGGACCTGCTGGACACTGTCAGCAGACTCCTACTACTAGTATGAAGAAGATAGAAAAAAAAACCCCACCACAGGTAGGTATACAATTATGGATGAGCACTGACGACACAGAGGTAGCTACAGCCGTGGACTACCGTACTGCGTCTGCTAGTATAGAGATGATAATGATATAAAAAATATATATATATCACTACTGCAGGTATATATAATATAATGACGGACCTGCTGGACACTGTCAGCAGACTCCTAAACTACTAGTATGAAGAAGATAGAAAAAAAAACCCCACCACAGGTAGGTATACAATTATGGACGAGCACTGACGACACAGAGGTAGCTACAGCCGTGGACTACCGTACTGCGTCTGCTAGTATAGAGATGATAATGATATAAAAAATATATATATATCACTACTGCAGGTATATATAATATAATGACGGACCTGCTGGACACTGTCAGCAGACTCCTAAACTACTAGTATGAAGAAGATAGAAAAAAAAACCCCACCACAGGTAGGTATACAATTATGGACGAGCACTGACGACACAGAGGTAGCCACAGCCGTGGACTACCGTACTGCGTCTGCAAATATAGAGATGATAAAGATGATAGAGATGAACAAAAAAAATATAACACTACTGCAGGTAAATATTTATATAATATAATGAATGACGGACCTGCTGGACACTGTCAGCAGAATGCATTTATAGAATTAAAAAAAAAAACACCACAGGAGTGTTTAACTTTTTCAGGCAGACAATATACTGGTGGTCACTGGTCAGTCACACTGGCAGCAAAAGTGTGCACTGTACTCCTGCTATAACTGCACCCCAGTCTCCCCCACAATTCAGCTGTGTGAGCAGTGAGCACTCAGCACAGTCAGATATACATAGATGATATTATCATGCAGCACACTGAGGCTGAGCACAGATATGGTATGTGACTGTGTATCGTTTTTTTTCAGGCAGAGAACGGATTATATTAAATAATAAATAAAACTGGTGGTGGTCACTACTAGTAACTATCAGCAAAACTCTGCACTCTGAGTACTCCTAATGCTCCCCAAAATTACTAAGTTAGTAGTAAATCAACTCAAGTGTCTCTATCTATTCTAACGGAGAGGACGCCAGCCACGTCCTCTCCCTATCAATCTCAATGCACGTGTGAAAATGGCGGCGACGCGCGGCTCCTTATATAGAATCCGATTCTCGCGATAGAATCCGAGCCTCGCGAGAATCCGACAGCGGGATGATGACGTTCGGGCGCGCTCGGGTTAACCGAGCAAGGCGGGAAGATCCGAGTCTGCCTCGGACCCGTGTAAAAAGGCTGAAGTTCGGGGGGGGTTCGGATTCCGAGGAACCGAACCCGCTCATCTCTAGTATTTAGTACCGTCCTATAGCCTACACAGGATATCTGATTCTTGAGAAAGCTGCAGCAAGCAGAGAAACATGTTGAGGTAATATCCTGGTATTGGACTACTCTCTGCTATTTACGCCACTGGGTGAACTTTATCTTTCACTGCCAAAGTGCTGAAAGCACTCCATCTACACTGTTGGACCGGAGCCATTCCATCTGCTGCTGGATCCACCTCAGCACATACTATCAACCACTGGAGCTTTTTTTCCCAGTGTCCGATTGCTGCCTCACATACAGTGAGTTTTCTGCTGGGCTAGCGCTTTTCCATCTGCCACCATTAACCAGCCAGTGAACCCTAGCAACAAGCATCATTACAGCTACTAGCACCCTCATCTGCACTCCTAACAGGTACCAGGAAAAGTCATATTCCAGCAACAGCACAGGGCCCGATAGGCTGTGCAACGTACCAGCTGAGCAGGACACTACTAACCTTCTCCGTTACCTGACAGTTGTGAATATATGGGCAACCTACATTTCCAGTGAAGATATGTGCTTATCAAAGCTTGTAAGTTCACCGGTTGTGCTGGGGCATAAGTCATCAGTTGCTGTTAAATAAAACCTCACTTTATGCAGTTTGGCAATATACCATTTATTACCAACAAACACCTTCATCGGTGAGGGTACCATCTGCACTAAATGGCACAGCTGTATGCAGAGTTTGAAAGTCCAGATATTCAGATATAGTCAGGGGCGGATTGGGATTGAAAACCAGCGCAGGAAATTTA